>NC_053405.1:25992259-26005259 GCF_016859285.1 Xiphias gladius | reverse complement strand
CTAATCTGTCTGTGACTCTCAGCCCCAAGTGCACTGGTACGGAGGATTTAAATCTTTAAAAACATGTCACAAAAATATAGATACTCCAGAGATTTAGTACTTTACTTTCATTAAATCAGGGGCTCAAGAAGAATGGTAAAAATCAATGCCGAAGAAGCCAAGATATACTTTTTGTCCTTAGTATGTGTCAAGTTCCAAAAACATTGCATCCTACATTACCCAAAATGCAAACAATAGCTTCTTTTTGTTAAACCCCTTCATCCTCAGTAAGTGGTCATGTCCCCCAGTTTATACCACAGGCTTTCTGTTATACATTTCTAGTCTACAGGCCCAAGCAGAGATGACATCACCTAAATAACCCTGATGACATCGTAAGGGTCATTTTTAACTCAGATATGACGTAGCTCCTCCAGAGCCTCAGAAGACATTATCTCTATTTTCGTAGGTGTTCTCCTTTGAGGCATAATGTTCTTTAAGATTGTGTAACAAATAAATTCCTCTGTAAATGTATTCGATAGGAAATGGTCTTGTATATTAAATAATTATGTTGAATTATTGAGTGTTTTGTCACTGTAAGTCATTATTGAAATACTATGTTCTTCAAAAGTTTTTATTTTGCACATGGAAACGAATAAAAACTGAGGCAGGCCTCAAGCTGATGTTTACATTGAATGATTTTCAGGTCTCTCTGTATTTAGTCAAAATAAAATACCTAAAATATTTTTCAGTTCTGTAAAGAAAACCCTGAAATAAAAAAGCAGTCTTTCATTTTGATTGGATAAACATTGCCAGCTATGATGCATGGCTGCAGCGTTGGTGCTTCTCCTGCCAGGCAGCAGCTTTGCTGTTATCTGCATGTGCCTGAGGCACAGCTAATGTAAAAAGATCCTCCTCACTCTGCTCTGCTCTGCTAGCAAAGAGATCTGCAGGCTTATCCTGCCCAGTCCCTCTCCGTTTCACCTCTCGGTCACAGCCGAGTGACTCTCAGCTGTGCACCACTTCAGCTAGGACCTTTCTATGGAAGGAATAGAAGAAGTACAGCAGTATCTCACTGCTGTATCTGGTAAATGCCACGACAACAACAGGCTTGCAGAAGCTTCCCAGTGTCCCCATGCCTGTATGGTTCTGTGGCTTAATGTGTGCGTGAGGGGCCAGATGGACACTTTCATGAGTATATGAGTGTGGATTATTCTGCCGGCTACATCTGGGGCTCCACATGGTATAGCAGACTGCAGTAAGAGAGGCAGGTGGGCACATGGGGAGGGCGCCCCTCCAGTGGGTTCTCTTACGTCTATACCCACCGACGGGGCATCACTGCAAATGGCAAACTGAAAGGTTACAAGACCAACCTGCAAGACAAATGCTTCTTTGAATCCTGGCAAGCTTGATGTCTTCTTCTTTTTTTACCTTCTGGTCTGACAGCCTACTGTTTCCAGGGGTACAATGTGGAAAAATAGTGTTCTTTACATTACATTAATCTGGGAGACGCTTTTGTTCAAAGAATTTTTTTCCCATATCCGCACATTTGGAACAATTTGTGGTGCAGTGTCTTGCTCAAGGACACTTCGTAATGTGGACAAGAGGAGCCAAGGATTGGACTGCCACCCCCATGATTAATAGCCTACCTACTCTACCACCTGAGCTACAGCTGCTCATAATATGAGCATGCCACAGATACCGACGTCAACATATTATCACATTATTTTCTCATTCATTGTTGCCAGTATTCATCACTGGGTCAGATAAGCAGATCCTGTGACAATGTAGCAGGCAGACAATAGAAAGTAAAACTGCATTGCACTAGTACTGAAACAGTTAGTCAATTAATTGTTTAATCAACAGAAAATTAATCTAAGCAATGACAACAACATTGCAATAACAAGAGCAATATAAAAATCCTCTATCAGAAGTAAAAGTTGTGCATCGAAAATGATAGCACAACGTACTCAAAGTAGAAAAAGTAAAAGTGGGCTACTCACAATTCAGACAAGTGCCCCCTGTGAATGTTATACTATTACACATACAGGCCTACAATATCATCGAATTATTATTACTGATATAGTCATGTGAAAGGAGCATTTTACACTTGTAGTTATTCCAGATGGAGCTGGTTTGTTAGGCAGCGTAATCTATAGTAGTGCATCATATTTTATCAGCTCATCATTTCTTTTGTATGTAAAATGTTAAGAGTGTGAAGAAAATACTGACTAAACTAAAGCTGTCAAATAAATAAAGTGGAGCAAAAAGTTCAATCTTTCCCTCTGAGCTGTTGCGAAGCAGAGGCATGAAGCTGGCCAAATTGGAAAAACTCAAGTACAGTACAAGTACATTTAATTTGTACTTAAGTACAGTACTTAAGTATATGTACACTACATGTTATGTAGTTACATACCATATTACATTACATTACCTTCAAATTAAACAAGTTATGTAGTTAAGGGTGGCCAGGGATGGTGGGGGTCCGGGGAGTTGGTCTTTTGAAGCTACAGTAGACCCACGTACCAAGGCAACATTACACCACTGGAGCAGACCACCACTATAACCACATTATGACATTGATACAGTATGTGTTTCAGTTACAAAGGTGTAAGATACCCAGTATACTGTATAGTGTGAAGCCGAAACACCAAAACCATTCCATTTCAAAACTGCGTTGAGCATGCTCACAAAACTCAACCCAAACTTATTGAAGCCCCACGCTCATATTAGATTGAACTCAAGCCAAGGCCTTTGTGAAATCAGAGCTCATTAGACGAGTCCACCTCATAATGAGTGGCCAGATCCATCAGGAGAGATAAAGCTCCTGCTCTGCGCTGACTGAGCTCCAGTTAAACACACCCGCAGTGCTTCAGACCACATGTGAAGAAGATATTTGCTTTGAAGCACCAACACACAGATTTGAATCAGCGTGTCAGAGTGCCAAATGTCCTAGGTTGTGAGTGACAGGAGATCCGCTTTAGAGCTGGCTACCTGTTGAGGAGGATTAAACAAAATACAGATGGTGTTTACATATTAAACAAACAAAGGCAGCCTCTGTTCTGATGGAGGCAAAAATGCTTTCATCAAGTGAGAACTTAGTTAAAAGTCGAAAAAAATGGATTTGATGTTGATTAGCTGTAATACATCGCTTCTATACCTTTTCACAAACCACCAAAGTTCTGATCAAGACTTTTCATTCCTCCATGTGTTCCCACATTCATTCGCAATGAAAGCAGCGTCCCTGGCTGCGGATAGGGTGTCATAAATGATGGTTTTCTGGCCTGCGATAGAATCACATACGACCCTGAGATCACCTCTGAAGGACGAAGGCTGCTGAGTGTCCGGCCATGTTCTGGCCGTCAACACAACATGAGCACGATCCACCGCGGGTCGCGTTGAATAAATTAAATGAATTACCAGCTGCCTTTTGCAAGCTTGCAGGATGCAGGGTGGCATGGGCATGCCATTACAACAATGATAAGGATATCTGCATGGCCTTGTGTTAAAGGAATTACACATAGCATCCACAGCCTTTAAGAGAGTCTGACAGTTTTGCGCACACTGGCAAGTTAGTATGACAAGAAAATGTGTGTGGCTGCAGAATGGCTCAGCTGCCGCTTGGCCTGAGTCGGGGGCACTGCTCGGTTGGCTTGCTGAGAAGTAAAAAAAAAAAGTCTTATTGTGATGCAAATGGACACAGTAGCCTATTGTGCTTAAACAATGCATTAATATGTCTCTTTTGAGAAGATAACATCACGAGATGCACAATAACACAAAATGATGTCCTCTGAGGTTATTTAAAGGGATATGACATCGAATCCTGAGATTGCAAGAAGTGCTTCCTGCCTGTCCAAATGCTTTTGCCTCCAGCTTTGATAAAAGCAGATGAAGGATAGAAGGCTGCTTTTGGATTCCACCCACTATATGGGAAAAGTCCATTTACATGATATTATGTATATCGTATTCAACTCCCTTCTATTGTTTGAATGTAAACTGAAAATAAGTCTTTAAGCGGGAACACAGGAAGAAGTGTTATAGCTTAAACACAAGACACGTGGCAAGGTGTCCGATAACTTTGTCTTCTACCTGTAATCTGATGTTGCGCAGAGAGGAGGGTTTGGCCTCACTTCCCCGGGGTGATTTATGATTGAGGACGTGCTAATAAAAATATCAAAACAATCGGAGCTCTGGTGTGGAAGATACTGGTCCACTACGTACATCATGCTCGACAGGCCTGTGCAGGGAATCGCCTGCTCGGTGATAGGCTCGTATGGATGCCCCATTGCCCTGCTCTTGAATAGAATATGCAGCTGTTGTTTGTATTTGGGAGGGTCAGTGGGGGTTGCGCTGCTCACACAAGGTGACATTTACGTGAACACGTGCTCTTCCTAGCTTGATAGGTGAATCATCTTGAAAGGAGCCAGGAATGGTTTTCCTTCTTTAAAATCCTATGCCAAAGCTCACACGAGTTAAATTTAATTTGGAGCTACATGGGTCACTTGCCCTTTTAAAAGAGCACAAGGTGCCATCATATTACACCCAGTGGCACGGGATTGAGGAACATGCTGCTCTTGCTAAATAAACACCCCTTCAAAATCTGCTCTTTCTAAAGGATGCATATCCGAAGTCACCAGGGAGACACATTCCAAATAGTTCGCTAAATGCCTGGAGTGACTGGATGCAAAGATATAGCGCTGTGTTAACTTCTCACACAGATTTTTTTGCACCTACTCTTGCCGTTGATGGATTTATATCAAGAATGGGCGTGGACGCAGAGTAATTTAGTATGTGCTAAAAGCCACTGCAGGGTTGTAGCCTCTAATACTCACTCAATTCCACTTCTGATATCACTGTTCCTGAAAGCTCAGTGGTTTTCTGTTTCTATGTCCTGCCCGAACCCAGAATCATCACAAAGTACACCATCAAAAAGAAAATGTTCCAAAACATGGAAACACCCACTTTTGCTGTTGCTAGAGAGAGCACAAAGTACTGATGTTATCAGTGTTACTCTGATGCTGCATTAAGTCTCAGGTTATCCTGTGGAAAACTCCTTGGCATTTTCTGAGGCTACTATAAGTGAAACAAACAAAATGCTGAAATAATTTGCTCATTGTCAAGTGCTTTTAATACAGCGGATTGTTCATTTCAGTGACCTTGTCATGCAATTTCTGTTTGTATGGTTGTAAAAACATATGTGTTGTTTTCCTCATTGTGTTAAACAAACAACTCTGGTGCTTGGAAACAGCCATTCATAATTCTTATCAATTTAAGTGGACACACCTTCTGTCTTGAAGGTCCGTGTAGTGTTAAAAGTGTTACCTTGTAATCACGATTTTTTTTTTTTCCTTGTGGGCAATCAGTAGGTCAAGACTGTCAGATGTCAGAAGTGCATTGCCAGACAGGGAAGCAGCTGTAGACATTTGCCACAAAGGCCATGTTTAATTAAGTGGACAGTAGGATTTAGTGAGGGGAGGCGCTCAGCAGTTTAACAGCCTTTGAGTGTGCGATCAACCCCTTTCAACACAACTATAGAACATTACGTGTTTGTGTGAAGCATAAGTTCCATTTTCACAAGTAAAGGTTTTTTCAAATTGCCTGTTTCCTTTTAAATTGAAGTCAACGGGGGGAAACTTAAAAGATAATTCTGTTACACATATATAAATCTATACATATATATGTGATTTTGGCTATCATTCCTATTGATTATATCTTGACTACAACGTAGTCGGACATGGCAAGAAACACAGGTTGTTAACAAGCCAGACTAAGACAGTCACCTTTTTAAACAATCCAGTTAGCAAAAATGCAAACTACAAAGTAGAAAAAACACACATGCTTGTACAATGGCGACATACAGTCGCTGTAAAAGTCTAACAAAAAAAAAATAACCTTCACATACGGCTTTTCCTGTTTCCTTCTTCTACACCTGTATATCGCTGTAGATTGGTCCACAGCGCCCACTGCGGTTTCGGACAGATGAGAGCTTGGCTTGCGTAAGGATGTACACATTAGTTCTCGTAGAGGGGATTGCGCGTGGGTCGCAAGTTTAAGAGACAAGCTAACAGCTAATTATGGATTTGCTATCATGGGAACATTAATGCAGGCAGTTGTGTTTAGAAAAGGCTGCGAACAGCGCTACATTTATCCCCGATTTTTCCATCTATGAATCCAAAATCCTTCCTAATATTAATCAGATGGTTTAGTGTCAGTGATTATCTGTTCAGCACAACTTGCTAGTTTTTGCCATTTTTCCTTAACAAAGAGAACAACAATAGCAAGGTTTACTGGAAAGGCAACTGGGCAATAATCCATTATCAGCAAGTTCTCAGATCTCAATGATTCACTTGATGTTATTCTACCAAAAATAAGGCTGAAGTTGTAATAAATCAAAATGATCCTGGAATAATCCAACCAGCTGCTACTTGAGGATTTCTTCCTTTGACTTTAGCTGATGTTTTTTATTGATTTCAGACACAGTTGTGGTTTGGAATTACTGTCTCCTAACAGTGCAGGAAAACATTCCTTCAAGACAAATTTCCCCTTACATGAGCTGTTGCACCCTGACACTGCCAAAGTTAGACTTGTATAAATGTCAAGAGAGATGTGTCCTCCTTTTGTTCACTGCAGACTTTGCCAGCAGCTCATTTCCTCCAGGAACGCATTAACAAAGCAGTTAATTCTATCATTAATTAAAAGGAATCACAATTCAGTGAACACTTCAAATTAATCTATTGAGATTTGCTCTCACACAGTGCTCACATTCTATTTTCTTTGTCTCATCAAAGAAATTGCAGCTCGAGAGACATTTTTTTTTGTTTGTTTTGTTTGTTTTTTTTCTCAGTGTCATTCACGTCAGTCTGGTCCTGCGTAGCTCCATTAGCAAAGCATGTCACCGCCACTGCCAGGTTTAACAGTTTGATTCCAAAGGGATCCATCCTTGCAATAAATGAATACACTCATAGCAATAGCAGAGGGCTAACACAGGAGTGATTCAACTTAAAAAAAAAAAAAAAAAACATCTTAAAGTCATATTATAATGATGTGAATACTCATAAACTGATTTTAAGCATGATTAATTACAGTACATGTAATTGATGGTGTTGTAACTTAAATGTTAATATTTTACACAGAGGGCCCTCTGAAGTACTGAGTTCATGTGAAATGGATCTGAACGGCGATGTTTTCTTTATGAATCCCACATTTTGTCAGGAATAATGCGGCTAAATAGCTTCGTAACACGAGGGAAATGTTTGATCTGGCCACTGGCCACACTGAGCTGTTTATCTCCTCAGTCACTGGAGTCGGGTTATAAATACTTTGTGCTTGGCGTCTCCACAGTATGGAGCTACTTGGAGGGTGATGAGGTGCTAATTAGCGACTGTTAGCAGAAGTAAAAAACTACATCCACAGAATGAAGCACATCCCGCTGTTGCCACTGAATGTTCCACCGATAATCCTTTCTCCACTGCTCACAGACACCGGGAGTTGAGAGATGTCCCTTATTAACAGTGTGTACAAGAAACTCTCTTCTTTTTTCCTTCCAGGCAAGCCAGGTCTGACAAATTAAAGCTGTGGAGTCATTAGATTAAGATAAGAACTTATCTTTTACTCTGAGACAGACTTTTATCTATTGTATTTTCCTTCTCTCCCATCTTTTTCGCGCCCCACCCCCCCCACGTTCACTGTGAGATTGTTAAAGCAATTGGGATGTTATGTGACCAGAAAGGCCAGATACGTTTTTAACCCTGTCATGGATTAACCTTTCATGTCTAAGGTAGGTCACAAAAGGTGCAGTTGGAGACATGTTAAGACTCATTTAAGGGAATCTTGATGTGTTATCGTTCGAGACGGCTTGTTTTTTCTGCAGGTACATGTGCCAGGAGGTCTGGAAATTGCTCCTGTATGCTGTCAGGGGTTATTAAAGCATAAAGTGTATTTTTGGGGTCGCTGAGCAAGATCGGTGTAGATTCTTCATCTCCGAGTACATCATTTAGAAACGTTCAACCAGGTTTGATCACATGGTTCCTGAAAGCGATTTTAAATGACCTTTTAAAGTTAATCACAGTAATGCTCTGTTGAACTAGTATAAAGAGAATCTGAATCAAAAAAGGAGAGTATAGCAGATTCTCTTTTATAATGTAAAGTAAGTAGCTCTCTGAACATCACATAAACAATCACCATCAGATGCTTCATTTTTGTCTAAAAGCTGTGTATGTATTTGACCAAATCTGACGTTTCCGTTTTATTAATATCTAAGGACAGAATCACAGCCTGGAGCAGCGTGATTAGAGCTTGGAGATTTATCATTCTTCAAAGCAGAACATATAAAAACCACCTGAAATAAATGTGTTAGACCCTCATGGTAGCAGCCAATGCATTTCTATGATCCCAGTGTTTAGAATCATTTGTTTTAAAGGTCATTGCACCACCTTGTTGATATCTAGACATTTCTTTGTTGCGCTAATTGTGTCTACATTCTTGACCACTTTGTCAGACAACTCCACACTAGAGCTGAGAATTCAGAGGAGTATATGCTGCTTGTTTACTGCGATCAAGATAACAAGGACAAGTCTGTGAAAAAAAAAACGAAGGCCGGGGCTGATGCAGAAAACACTATATTTTCCATTTTAATGGTGTTTAAGCGTGGAAGCTGGGGGAGAGATAGCTTGAAAAATGTAACTAAAGGATCGGATTCAGTGGGATCCAAATGGCAAGGGTAGCTGTTGGGCATGATGACGTTCCTTTGATGTGAGCTATAACTAGCTTTAAGCTCAGCTCGGGCGCATCATGGCTGCATCCTGACTGATGTGAGTATTCCACTTAGATGAGGGCCACTTTGTCATGTGAGCCAACTGTACCTTTAATTTCAAATTCTCTAATGTCTCAGATGGGATGACATTAAAGGCCCGGGTCATTAGTGTATTGTAATGTTTGCCCACAACTGTGTGAGCTGGACTGTCATCTCTTGGAATTTTGTCATATTCATCAATGCTCTGCATAATGGGATGAGAAACTATTTACATATTGGATCAAAATTGCCAGAGGAGAGCATTAATTATTGAAAACCTGACAGAATCAAAAGAGCAGCTTTTTCCTCTTCATAGTTTGTTGTCTGCACAGACTGAAAGCCACTCGGTGCCCAGTAAACACAATTATCTCAATTTTAAAAGCATTGCAGGCTCTTTTTTGAGTGAACATGCTCGACACAAAGGCCAGAGCATCCTCTGTCACCGTAGTAAAATAAAGGTTTGCCCTTCATTCTGCATTTCTCCAATAGGCTGTAGGAAGCATCTGACAGAGGACGTGGTCAGGGGTGTTTCTCGGAGTTGACAAGGTCTGGGGCTCAGCCCAGACCATCTGGGGCTGAGGTCAGATTTGTTTTGGTTGGTGCCTGCTGTTCTGCCTGTAACACTACTACCTAAAATTCATTTAATTTTACTGCATTGTACGTCTACTGCAAACATTACATTTCGATTGAAATTTAATCTCTAATAGTGATGTACAGACAATTGCAGGGCAGCTTAGAATTCACAAACCTATGGCATCAGTATTTCATTGCTACTTTACTTTTTTATTCTGTTTTGTATTTTTTAATTTGTTGTAATGCTTTGTATTTTACAAATAAAACGAACCAACAGCCTGATGACAGTAGATCGGTTGTGCAAATAAACAAGTGTTTCAGTTCATTGAGGGAATATCAGGTGTCTCGCTTTCCCCATATTGTGTTCACAACTCCCCAAGTACCCTATATCCTTTAACTCCTGTCATCTATGCTTACATGACAAAATCATGTATTACTTAAAGATTGTTCCCATAAGCGTGTTGACGAAGCTGACGGACGCGGTACAGCCTCTGGAGAGCCACCTTCTGTACAGTCTGCATCTTTGTTTGTGTGTCAGGCTGCTGATGTGATTAGTGGGTCCTGAATAATAGAGATTACATCATATTGATTAGTGTCATCGAGCGTGGGACTTGTCCTGACTTAATTATTGAAAATAAAGCAGTGTGCTAACAAGGAAGTGGACACATCTGTGCAGATTGTTGTGCACAATCTTTCCAGGTTAGTGTAGTTTCTTCACTGATGTATGCCTGAACATTATCGTCTTAATGACAGCATCAGTTAAGAGAAATGCATTTAACAGGGCCTTGAATGACATTTTTCCTCCTGTGTGATAACAAACATAAGGCATCCACTTTATAGTGTGAATTATGACATACTGTATATCTATGAATTATTTGTGTAAATTTGTATTTGCCTGTATAATAAAGCTGTAATTTTACTGCAGTAGTTGTAGTACGTTAATTACTTGTGATATATTTTACCATCAGAAAAAGTATTGCACCTCACTCATTGTCGTGGCGCTGCATATTAGAACTTTTGGTTTTAGTGGTAATTATTTTATTTTTATGCATTTTCCCTATGGGGATCATTAAAATTTCATCTTGATCATATCTCCGTAATCATAATCTTCAAATCTGTTTGAATATGCTATAACCTGCTTTTCCACTGATGCAGTAATCTGTGTCTATTTTATGCTCAATGCTAAAATAAGTATTAAGGTCTCCAAAAATATACAAGAATATAAAGTGAAATCATGCCATATCTGATTTATAAAGTGTCGCACACACTAAACAGACATATGTTTAAACTGAGCCAAAATGGTGAATAATGGAGTTAGTTTTACAAGCTATATATACTGCCCCAGTATATATAGAGTAAATTACATGCATAGGCGATGGGGACAGTAGGAACTTGAAAAAGCAGAGGGATACATTTTACTGCATTTTCCCCCGTCCACAGTGTCATCCCTTTAAGCTGCCGAGAGAGTGTAGGGGGGTGAATTCATAAGGGTCTTCTGTAATAGGCTGGCAGACGCACAGGCACAGCCTGTGGAACCTTGCAGCCTGCTGAAGCTGGTCTTGGCATTGCTTTTGGCAGCTATGTGGCTATGTGTTCTCTCACACTACACATTCTTTCTGAAAAAAAGAAAGTTTTAACTAGCTGGTCTTACCACTCCTTTATAAATGAGGGAGCCCTTGGCATAAATACATCTACATGTTCATTTGGTGTATTAAGAGAGACACACAGTTAAAGAGTGTTCATTACAATTGTAAATTTCTGCCCTCGGGCCCTTAGCCCAGCGCTAGATTACATGAGGTCTATGCTCACGGACAGCGCCTGGCATCTGATTGAGGGTCCAGTGCAGCTAATTAATTTCATTAGAAAGTGAAGTCATCTTCTAGCAGGAATTAATATTTGGAGCGTCATGTTGCTAATTTATTTCCAGATTTAATTAGCTCAGAGAAGAAATGTTGCTTGGGCAAGAGGACTTTTTAATTATCAGCTTGGATAAATTTGAAAATGTTGATGCCTAAGGGTTGAGTTAATTAAAACCTGCATTATTTTAACTTTAATTAGCTCCCATCTTTGTTTTTCTTCACCATATGGCCATGTCCTGTAGTCAAATTTAGTTAATTAAGCTAATTAAGCTAATCATTTTAATTACTCAAGACAATGTGATTGGATAGAGGATGACTACAAGTTTATAGCCAAGTACTTGTTTTTCATTAAGTTGAAGGGACAGAGTTATTTCTGATTGCAGTTGGCAAGCATAGCAGAGTAGTTTGAGAATGTGACAGCCTTTGAGATATTAAGGCTGAAGTCTAATTGCATTCCTTCATAAAAAAAAAAAAAAAAAATCTTGTCACCAGCACAACTCTTTTAGAGGAGAAATGGTTTACTACAACGTCTTTAAGCTTTCTGCTCGTATGCTGATGTCGGCCCCTTGTACTCCATCAGATTAAATAATGTCTACGCTTACTCACATTTAAGAGGTTCAGCATCAGAATAGATGCTCTGTTCACTAGCAGGAACACATGGGAGACATAATAACAGATAACATGATCTGCAGATAAAGTCGTTGTTGGTGCTGATAGTGCAGTAAACATGGGAGACCTCCATATCCAGCTTGTTTCTTTTGACCACAGCAGGCTATGAAATTGAATTGTAATTGAGAAATAGGCCTGAGTCTGTGGTTGCTGGTGGGATAAGATGCTGCCCTTCCCCTTGCTGACCCTGGAGTGCGGGGTGGCCGGGGCGTGGGTCTATGTGAGCTGCTAGCAGCTGTGCGTCAGTCTGGATACAAGCTGGGCCCATCCAGAAGCCAGGCCTAGCTGACAGATGCAGAAGCTAAACCCAATAATGAAATAATACTGGGAGACATCATGTCCGTGGTTTCCATCATTGTTAAAAGATTTTGGTAGCGAGTACCCCCACTTAGGTAATTTGTTTCCATGTATAATCCTATTGCTCACTATTAAATTAAACCAACTGGTCATTTCAGTTTGGAGCCTATAAATAAACTGGTTGCTATGTGCACGGACAGCATGTGGGACGTCTCATCTGATTAGAGGGGAAGCACTTAATAATTTGAACCAACCGCAAAAGGTGACCTTCAGTGTCAGGTGACCTCAATGGTCTGCCACACATATGGCCCGGCAATAATACTAATGTCAGTTCCTAATGTATTTTTACAATCCTGATCCAGGACCACTCTCCGCAAATTGTTTCGGACAAAACGTTGATCTGTGGTGAGATCGCAAAGTGTACTAAACTAGAGCTGTTTACATGGTCAACGGCAGTATCGTTCTGGTCAAGAGAGATGGTAGGCCCCTCTCTGCTTTCATCAGAGCAAGGCTGGTTAGTCATCTGTGTGTGCGTGCGTGTGTGTGTGTGTGTGTGTGTGTGTGTGTGTTTGTCTTCAGGTTTTGGTCGGCTCCGGGGGGGAGGAGCTCCCAACCTTCTCATAGGTGCACTGTAAGTTACAATGCAATATGAAAGCAGAATTAGTCACCAAGTCGCCAAAAGGCATTCGCCCACTTCATGAATGTTTTCTTGCACCACCTGCCTACTGTAAATGGTCCTGTCTCTCAGTACAGCTGCCCACTGAGATTGTCACCTCACCTCTGGACCTCTGCTCGGTAATTTGTATTCGGGAATCTTTCTATCCCTCCTACATTA